>NC_059097.1:8132595-8176133 GCF_020497125.1 Mauremys mutica | reverse complement strand
GGAGCAGCAGCAGGGCCAGGAGGCAGCTCACATGGCTCCCGCAGCGCAGCGCCCCCCGCTGGCCGGGAGGAGGAATTGCACCTTCACAGCCAGAGCCCATCCAAGCGACCCGGCTCCAGCTCCCCCCTACCCCCTTCCCTGCCCTGGCAGAGACCCGGCATCTCCTAGAATATCAGGGCTGGAAGGGACCTCAGGAGGTGTCTAGTCCAACCCCCTGCTCAAAGCAGGACCAATCCCCAACTAAATCCCCAAATGGCCCCCGCAAGGAGTCAGCTCCCAGCCCTGGGTTTAGCAGGCCAGTGCTCTAACCACTGAGCCATCCCACCCCCACTCCAGGGGCAGCCATGTGCTGGGGAATGACTCAGGGCAACAATTTCCCACCTAAACAAGGACAAATCGCTGCAGATAAAATGGGTGGGAAAATGCCCCTCACTAGAGAAGATTTTAAACTGACGTTTGAGACTCATGGGGAGAACGGGGGAAATCGGGGGAGACGGGAGAGCTGATCATTGGAGGGGAAAGGGGGAAATCGCCCCAGATTTTATAGCCCTGTGTGAGACACTGAGCGAGAAAAGGGGCAGAACTAGAGAGAATTTGTATCAGGGGCGAGAGGCAAGTGGCACAAACAGGGGAAGGATCCAATTAACCCCCCTCCCCCCTTCACCCGCCCGCCACTCCCCCAGCCTGGGAATTTCCTGGCTGCCCAGAGACAGTTCAACCCCCCCCCCCGCGTCCCACTGACCTTCCCCTCCCTCCAACTCCAGCTTCTCCCCTCCCTGCCTGACACCCCCCATCTCCCCCCACACCACAGGGGATCCCCCCCGCCAGGCCCCAGTCTCTGCCCCCCAAATCCCACTGGGGCTGAGGCAGCTCTGAGGCTTCTCCCAGGTTCCCCGGGGCAGAGTCACTTTCCTGCCCAGCCCCAGTGCCCCCCCCCCCCGGGTCTCTCACTCCCCGGGGGGCTCCGTGGGAGGCTGGACACCAGGGATGCAGGACGGCAGGAATGGGGGTGACAGGCCTCCTGTTCCTCAGTCTCACGGCGGGACCGAGGGGGCTCGTCACTCTCCGGCTCGGGAGCACTGGGAAGACCCGACCGTGGAGGGGCCGTCGCTGGGGGGGACGGCCCCGCGCAGGCGCTGAGCACGTCCTTATATCACTTTTGTGGCGGGAAAAGTGCTGAGGAGATGGAACGCTGAGGGCTGGTTTTGGCGGGAAAAACCGGTTTGGACTGGTTTGAGCCTGTGTCCTGATGGTAAACAAGTCCCCTCTCAGAGATGGAGTCCAGGGGTCAATAGTTCATATGCTCCAGATTGGATCTTATTTTAAAGCCAGTGATTTACTTCATAAACATCTTATTAACCAACTAATTGAACCTATTGAACAGTTCATACTTCTCACACCTAACAAAGAGATAAAAAAAAGCACACGCACAAGACTTGTCAGTAACGGCTAATGTCCTAACTGGGAAGCATGTGAGCTTGTTGCAGAGCTGCTGCTCAGGGACGGGAACCTCCTGCCATCCCAGCCTCCAAAATCACTCAGGCTGCACTTTCTGCACGACTAGGTGCTGGCTGAGGGGGGTGTGGGAACTGGTGGCCTCTGCTGCAGGTGATGGGAATTGCAGGTATTTAAAGCCATGGCCTAGAGGAGGGAAGTGCCTAACTCCAGAGTCTGCAGCTGCCTAGGGCCAGGGCTGAGGATTTAGAGTCCCTAGTGCAGCCGTTGCAAGGTTCAAGCAGGCTCAGCCCTGGCATTGCCACCCCTCCTGCGGCTAGTAGCTGCAGCTGGCTAAGGCTGGCCTCTGGGAACTGGCCCCATGGCTGTAGCCAGAGAAGCTGCAGGTGGCTCTGTGACTACTGGGGCCATTAAGCTAGATCAGCTAAAGACACTGGAGTTCACCTCAAGGAACAGAGGCCACCAGTGGGACAGGCATGTCAGGAGGAGCAGGGAAAGAGGGAGCAGGTCAGGCTGGCAGAGGGAGCTTCCAGCTGGGTGGGAGCATGTCCAAAGTGGAAAGCAAACAAATATGGGGAGAGGTGGTGGGGACCAGGTAGCAGACTAGCATGTAGATGGGAGCAGAGGGAGAGAGGCTGGTGGCTTCAGATTCCCAAGAGCTCAGTCCTGACTTTGGGGAGATGGTGTTTGCAGGTGGCTGGCTCACATGGCAGGATGGGGGCTGAGGGGGGGGATCTGTCAGAACTGATCAGGTGTCTGCTGGCTTTAGAACTTTGAGCTGAGACTAGGACCACATGCCGTGACTGGTGACATGGGGGGTACTGGAGACATGGCTAGAGAAGGTCTGAATGAGGAAGGAGATAAATCTGTGGGGAGTTTCCTTGATCACTATGAAAGTTCTGCTCACTGTGGACACTGGTAAACCCACATGGGTGCACAGCTCAATGAGAAAACCCGGGGGCTGAGGGAGCTGTGTGTGGCAATGCATACAGTCATGGAGAGGTGTGTGATCAAAATGAAAAATGTCTCTGAGGTTCAGTACCGGGTATGCTATGGCACCAATGGCACTGCCCCACCAGGCCCACACTCAGAGCCCACAGTGACTATATGTTTGGTGTCGGGGCCCACAAAAGGTTAATCCAGCCCTGACTGCCCCAGCACTATTTCAGCCCCACATTTTTGAGTGGACCTCCCACAGTGGGAGCTGCAGAGCCCTCCCTCGCAACACGCAACATGCACACACACACACGCACACACACACACACACCCCTCCCTCCTGGGAGGTGAACAGGAGAAAGGACAAAAGAAGCAAGAGACGAAGAGAAAGGAGGGGGGGATGGATGGAGGAAAAGGTGAAACAAAAAGGACAAACCCTAACGTCCCCAGTGATTCTGAGGGACAAAATCTGCCTCCTTAAGCTCGTGTTTTCCATGCCTAGAATTCAACTGTCACCAGATGGATCAGACTGAACAGGTTTCAAACCTCAAGGAGGCTCTTACCTTCTAAACAGGGACGGCTGTTTTCTAGTAAAATCACTAAAAGGGAAGGAGAAAACTCGAAAGAGGTTCCTCCTGGCGCTCACGTCCGTGAACCCGAATACTCCCTCAGTCCTCAAAGAGAGACCTGGAGAAGGAGACTTGCTGAAGCAAAGCCACAGGGGTCTCTGAGGTTTCCCTGGCCCCTCGCCCCTGTCCTGCCTGGCTGATATCAGCATCTCTCTGTGAGGTCACCACCTCCCCACCACCTTGGACCAATAGTCTGAGGTCCTGCAAAAGGCCTTTGTGAGGTCACTGCCACACCCTTCCCTTGCTGGGCCAATGTCCTGCCCCTGGCCAGGCACTTTGGAGGTTTGAGCTACTCCCTGGGGATCACCCCACTCAAGGAGCGTTCATTCTAGGCAGCAAGCCAGCTGGACAGGGAAACATCAGACGCTGCTCCCAATGCTACACTCAGTTTTTCAGAAATTAGTAGACTTTATGGCCAGAAGAGACCATTAGAGCATCTAATCTGACCCCCTGCGTATCACAGGCCTCCTGTAGGACACAAGAGCTACTTTTGAGGCAAACACATTCCAGAAAGGCATCTAGTCTTCATGAAATGACATCAGGAGATGGAGAATCCACCACTTTCCTTGGTAGCTTGTTCCTGTGGTGAATCATCCTCGCTGTTGAATTTTTGTGCCTTATTTGTAATATGAATTTGTCTCTTTTCACCTTCCAGCCATTGGGTCTTGTTAGGCCTTTCTCTGCTCGATTCAAGAGCCCTTTAATACCCAATCTTTTCTCTCCATTAAGGCCCTTCAACACTTCAGTGAAGTCACCTTTCAATCTTCTTTTGATCAGCTAAACAGGTTGAGCTCTTTCAATAGCTCCCTAGAAGGTATTTTTCTCCAGCCCTCAGAACATTAGGTGGCTCTTTGCTGCCCCAGCTCCAATTTCACAACATCTTTTTCAAATGAGGACACCAAAACTGGAGGCAGTATTCCAGTATCAGTCTCACTGATGCTGTGTCACCTCCTGTGACGTTATTGACATAATCTGTAACCGTATAGATCACCGTTGCGACCACTGTTCTATATTTGCAGCCAATATTACAGAGAAGTGGTCGTGTAAGGGGTCTATGGAGAGGTTCTGATTGGCTGATTATAATGATGCTATCTCTAGATGTGTATCGTTTTTTTGTAGTTGACATTATGAATATTGGCTCTATGCTGCCTGTATTTCAAACTTGTGCTCTGCTTCAGGGAATGATCCCTTTGTTTAATTGATGAAAACATAAACTAGACACTTAGAGGATTGGAACTAATTTCAGCTGATGGACAGGTTTGCTAGGCTTTTATGCATTTGGACAGCAAAATGTTGAGTGTTCACATTCATTTCAAGCGTCCTCGTATGGTGGAGCTCCTGAACATGATGGAGAATGGAAATGAAATTTTTTTCTAGAGGGCACCTGGGTTTGAACAAAGGACCACTTGATCTGCAATCAAACACTCTATCACTGAGCTATACCCCCATTACAACAGGAATATGGAATCGTGATCTCCAGGACTTTGAAGGACAGACCCTGCTTCATCGAGCTCCTTTGCCATTCCCAGACCACAGGTGGTTTTAAAAATTGGGTTTGATTAAACTTCTTAAATGTGGTAAACACCACAGCTTGCACCCCCACTGATATAGCTTCTGCCCATGACAGAGCTGCCACCTCCTGGGGAAGTGGATTGACTACACCAACAGGAAAACTCTCCCCCCTCAGCATGGAGCAGTGGTTCTCAAGCTGTGGGTCAGGACCGCAAAGTGGGTCGTGACCCTGTTTTAATGGGGTCACCAGGGCTGGCATTAGACTTGTTGGGTCCTGGGGCTGAAGCCAAAAGTCTGAGCCCCCCCACCCAGGGCTGAATCCCTCAGGCTTTGGTTTTGCCCTCCCTCCACTAGGGCTCAGTCTTTAGCACTCCCCCCATCCCGAGTGAAGGGACTTGGTTCCTCTTTCCAGGGCTACGTATTAAGTTATTTTGGCAGAAGGAGGTTGCAGTGAAAGGACGTTTGAGAAACCCTGGCATAGAGCATCTCCATTACTGAGCTGCAGCAGCATAGACTCACTGTTTGAAACATTGACCTGGCCTTAGCCTCTGAATATGTCTAGGCTTGGCTCCCTATGGCACTGTTGTGATCAGACCCTGGAAGTACAGCGACGGAGACACCACACACCAGCCTTGCCTAGCTGGCGAGGATCAAACCTTCACAGAAAGGCCCCCATGGTTTTCTAGCCCAGCTACCTAAGGCCTCAGCCACAACCAGTTAACAGAGGGGCCTTTCTACACTCTGGTTCTCTTCTCACTGAAGGGTCATTACAAATTGTTTCCTCAGACCAGCTACCCCAGCACACTCACTGCTGTGCAGCTTTGTACGTGTGGCCATGGCTGAACAGCAAGAATTCCTGCCCATTTCTCTACTGGCTGGAGCATGGCTAGAGTGTGTTTGTGGTTAATGATGTTGCTGTAGATTGTTCATTCCCTGCCTTGGCAATTCAGACAGTCCCTTTTCCCGTTGTATTGCCAGCACTTCTGGGAGTCCAATAACAGAGGCAGGTTTTCTCTGGGCATTGAGATTTTTGAGGGCGTTGGTGGCTCCTTTCTTTCCTCACCCTGGAGTAAACTCATCTTTTTATTCCATCCTTGATGACTCATGGAATAACAACAGCAGCATGAAGAGGAGAGTGAATATCTCACTGCCAGGGGGAAGGTGGATGCATTCCCTCTGTCTGACCATTGCCATTGCAGGAGAGAAGGTTTCAGTGGAATCGAATGCCCTGGCTCAGACAAGAGACACAGGGAGCTTTTGCTGTTCATGGATCTGTGCAAAGGAAATTGTGTGTCTGTGTGAAAATGAGGAGGGATATGAAATGCCCACGTGGTGGTGCCTAAGGCAAAAGGGAACCCTAGAGGATTAGAATAGGATAAGTTCTCAAGCAGCATGTTTCTTACTTTGCCCATCTGTCAATTTTGATTATTATCGATGGAAAGATTTTGCCATTGGGTCGTGTGTTTACACAGAAATTGACATTTACCAACAAATATGTAATTCTTCCAAGCCTGCCTAGTCTGCTGGTGGTGAGTTTAGAGGGACACACTCACTCTTCCCACCCCCCATGCCAGGCCTGTGCTCTCCAGAATGTCAACTTCCCACAGAGCTGGGATCCTTCCCTCATCTCCCCCCAGACCACTGCCCCACCCCCACTTCTGGGGTCCCCTCCCAACACTGTCCAACTCCCCTGCTGGCAGGATCCCTTCCCATTCCTTTCATTTCCTGCCTCCCCTCTGAGCAAAAGCTCTGCATTGTTCCCACACTGGGAATTGAACCCAGGCCGCCTGCGTGAAAACCAGGAATCCAAATCACGAGCCCATATGGGACTTATATAATCAATACCCCATTTACACATTCACACCCAATAATTCAAAGTAGCCATTCAAAAAAACTTGAAAAACAGACTTCAAAGAGAAATTGCAGAGTTGCAATTGATTTGCAAACTTAACACCATTAATTTGAGCTTGAATAAGGACTGGGAGTAGCTGGCTCACGACAAAAGCAATTTTCCCTCTCTTGGTATTGACACCTCCCCATCAATTGTGGGGAGAGGACCACATCCACCCTGACTGAATTAGCCTTCAACACTGGTTCTCCCCTTGTACGGTAACTCCCGTCACTTCATGTTCCAATCTATATTTATGCCTCTATCTGCAATTTTCACTCCATGCATCTGAAGAAGTGGGCTTTTTACCCACGAACGCTTATGCCCAAATAAATCTGTTAGTCCTTAAGGTGCCACTGGACTCCTCATTGCTTTTAATTCTAAGCTGATCTTAACCCTTTCAGTACCCTTACAAACTCAGATGCTTCTCACCACAGGCTGGCTGGTGGCTTTTCAGTCAGGCTCTCCCCTTTCATCAGCGCTTCAGTTGCTTGGTGTGGGGGTGTCTGTAGATGTAGGTGACACAGAGAGAGAAAGCCTGGCAAATGTCTCTCCTTTTATCATGTCCTTTCTTCCCTCATGGCTTTGTGCCCCCCTCCCCCCTTCAGAGTCAGGTGAGCATCACTGTGACTCTCCAAGCAAGTCTGAGCAATTCCCCTGGGGTGTCCTCATGCAGGTGAGTCATTGCATTGTAGTTCCCTTGCTGGGCAATGGCTGTCGATGGGTTGTTTATCACCCTGTCTGGGTGTTGGTTACTTTCCTTGCTGTTGCCACTGGGGAGCTAATATCAGGCTGACTCCCAGACCTTACAGCACAGTGACAACCACACTGCACAATTCTCATAACTTCATATGCATGAATGGTCTACATCTATGGGTAGAGAAATGACTTTCAGCAGATCATATCCTTTCCCTGATACTTTACAAGTCATGCTCTATATGTAAGATCACGATGACATGAAAATGAGGATTATGGGGGTTACAGCCGCTCCCCCAAAGGTATAGAATGTCACACTGAGATTCTATGTTCATTTGTTCTGTAACAGCATTACAGAGATCCAATGACTGACCAATGGCATTTCCAAGTGCTAAAATAGCAAGCGATGTCAGTCTCTCATTGGCCATCAGCGATTGAAGATGTGGTTTAATGAGCCGGAGCTTCAAGGCGAGGGTGGCTCTGTCCACTGCCTTCCGTTGCACTGCTGGGCCCCAAGTCCCTGGTGGCCAATATGTGACGCTGGGAGAAGAGAGTGGGGTGGCAAGTGGCGGCAGGACTTTTGCCACCAGGGTCTAGCTGCCCAACTTCCTCCTGGTACTGCTGGCCCCCCGTCGCCTTCAGGTAACCCAGGAACTAAGGCAGGAATAGGGCGAGGAAGCAAGTAAAGCCGAGCAAGGAAGGCAAAAGTGAATCTTGTCTTCATGGGCCGCTCGCAATGACGTCCTTTTTCTGTGCCACAGCTGACAACAACACCCCAGACAGAAAAGCAGAAGCCCAAAAAGAAACCAAGCAGCTGCTGAAGTAGTTCAGATGGGAGCGTGCTAGACTAACAGGCTCTTCTATCCCGCTTTGTGCACGGGTGGGATGTTTTCTGAAAGTGCAGCAGTTCCTTTAACTGCCACGAGTCCCTCATTTCAGGCTATGCAGCAGGAAAAGGCAGCATGGGCTTCTACACCGAGTTGGCCCACCTGACCTTTCATTCTTCTCTTGCTCTTTGTCAGCAAGGGGAAGAAAAAGAAGCTCTCCCTCAAGCTGGAGTCACAAGGGCGACGTAAGGATGACTTCCTGAGTGCCCGCTCCAGTCCTCTGCTCTGCCAGCTGACCCATCGAAGGGCTGTCACTACTTTCTCCAGGTTTGTCCATCGGTCTGTGTCAGGGTGAGCAACAACCAAGCAGATGGAGTTTCTGTAGTGTAGTGGTTATCATGTTTGCCTAACATGCAAAAGGTCCCTGGTTCAAAACCAGGCAGAAACATGCTGGCTTCCTTTTGCCAGATCCCCTTGCTGTTCAGGAAGGCCTCCTCCTTCTCCTATTGGCCTGTCCCTGGGATAACTCCAACCCCTGCATGACAGAGGGTGCTGACAGCAGTGGAGAAAGCACCTTGGCGTCAGGCTGGAGAACCTAGAGGAGTGCGGCGTGTTACCTTTTGGAGGCTTGTGGCTTGGCCTCCTCTGCTGTTGGAGGTTGGCCGGTGGAGGCCGACTCTTCCTGCTGGCCTCCTCTGCGTGACTTGCCAAAGGAGGAAGTGAGGCAGGAATGGGGCAAAAGAGGAAAGTCGAGCTGAGGAAGGCAGGGCAGAAGCTAAGCGCCTCAGTGCGGCTCAGTGGGGTTAGTAGAGCGTCACCATTCGTTCTGCAAAGCCTGAGGAGGTGCGGTTGGCTGCTGGGAGGCAGAATCCTGTGCCTGCCTCTTGGCTTCCCAGGGATGGCTCCTTGCAGCCCAGGAGAAGCGGGGTTCTGGGGGGAAGGAAAAGCAGCAATGGCGAGGCTGAGTGGGCTCCTTTCTGGCCGAGATGGTGGGTCTGGGAGTTGCCTGTAAGCCATAAGTGGACTTGGTGGAGTGAAAACCGCTGCTCCATTCTGGCTGACCTGGGGGAGCCATTAATGACTTGGGAGTGGGGGCAGGGCACTGGCTGTGAGCAAATGGGATCCAGGAAGCCCCAGCCTGCCCCTCCAGGGGCCGAGTCTTCTTCTTCTCTCCTGCCATGGGGAGCCCGGCCTTAAGCCTGCCCAGCATGCACTGCAGCTCGAGCATTAAGCCTTCCTGTGGCATAACCGAACTACGGCCTAGTGTAATCAGGTGTAAAGTTTAGATTGTGAATTTATCTTTAATTTCCATGGTAACTTACTTTGATCTTTTATGCCTACCACTTATAATCCTTAAAACTCCATCTTTCTGTAGTTAATAAATCTATTTTATGAAACTGGTGTATTTTGCTTGAAGTTCTTGGGAAATCGCAGCTCCATTACAAGGCTGGTTCATGTACTATGCACAGTGAGGGAGGGGTGGGCTCTGCGTAATAAACTCACGCTGATCAGGCTTCTGATTAAGGAAAGATGGTATGATCCAGGGGCGCAAGGCTGCAGAGCTGGGGGAATTGGCGGGAGGCTCTCTATCATTAGTGTTATGAGTGGCTGGGAGAAGCATTCATGTAATAAGTGGATGTGTCCCTACCTGTGGATGTCTGTGTAAGTGCAATATCTGCCAGAGATTCACAGCTCCTCACAGCATCATAGTGTGAGGGGGAGCTCAGGGGTCCCACTGTTCAGGTTGCATCCCATAGATCCCATCACAGACTTTCAACAACCACAGCAGATGTTCACTGAAACAGTGAGAGAGATGGCAAAATAGTGATCTCCAGGGCCTGCAGACATCAAACTATCAGGAATTCTGCGCACAGAGAGGACCCTGCAAGTGGAAAATGCCTTTGGAAAAGACCCTTCTGTCGCCAGCTGTGGTTGTACAGTGCTTAGTGCTCTGTGTTGTGGCCTCAAGAGCCATGGATGCAAGTTGAGTTACGGTGACCTTTTCCTTGTCTCCACGTTTCTTAGGTGCCTCTTTCCAACACTTGTCAGAAAAAACTACCGGTTTCTTTTGGAAGCATTGCAAGGCAGAGGCAGTCCTCTCTGTTTCCTCAAAAATTGACCAAAAGGTGGGAGGAGTGGACACATTTGGCAAGGCACTACTGGGTGCTGCATCTCTAACCTCCACTTTACCTGGCAGGTGCCTCTGGGACTTTTCTCCCAGCTGCTCCATTTTTCATCAGTGACAATCAAAAGGAAGATGACATGACATCTGTGTGCAGACATCCCCAGCGAATCACAAGGACGTGTGGCGCAGGCTCTTGTGTTGCAGCAATTGCAGTTGAAGCAACCACCATGCTAATGCCAGTCACAGCAGCCTTTTCATCAACTCCAGGCTTGTGATTTGATTCTTTCCAATGTTTCTCTCCAAAGAAACCTTTTCCTTAGCAAGCAATTACTTGGATAACAAGGGAGGTCTCTTCTGTTTCCTGGAAAGACACAGGAAAATGTGAGCAGAGGAGACAAAAGCCACACAACAAGGCACCACTGGGAGCTGAACCCAGGATCTCCTATTTACTAGACAGGTACTTTAGCCAGCTAAGCCATGGTGCCTGCCTCAAGAAAATACTTGCAACTGTTCCATTTGATGGTCCAGGACAACACCTGCAAATTCCAAACTACAGACGTTCCCCATTTCCCTCAAGACTTGCAAGGAAGAACTGGCAGGCCAAGCCAGGATCTCCTGGTTACTAGGAAGTCACTTCAGCCAGCTCTTCCCAAAGATCACTATCCAGAGACTTTTAAACAGCCACTACAGATGTTCACCGACAAAGAGATGCCAAAATGGAGTTCTCCACTGCCTGCAGCCATCACACTACCAGGAGTTCTGTGCACAGAGAGGCCCCTGCTGGTGGCAAAAGGCTTTGGTAGAGACTCTTCTGACACCACCCGTTCTCATATAGTGTTTAGCGCTCTGTGTTGTGGCTTCAGCATCCACAGATGCCAGTTCAGTTAGGGGACATTTTTCCTGTCTCCACATTTGTCTAATGGCTCCTTTCAACACTTGTCACCAAAAAGACCTGTTTCTTTTGCAAGCGATGTACAGCTAGGCAAAGGCAGTCTTCTCCATTTCCTCAAAAGATCACCAAGCTGTGGGGAGAGGAGACGCATTCAGCCAAGCTGGATGCTGAATCTCCTCTTTCTTCAGCAGGTGTCTGTGAAGGACACAAATCTCCACTGTGTAGAGGTCAAGAATAGGAGTTTATTACACACAGTGATGGCGGAGTGGGCTTATTAGGCTCAGAGACACTATTAATTAATTAATTACAATAGAATATATAGATTTTCCAAGGGTGGGGGAAAGTGACAGCGTAGGCAGTTCCAAACCCTGGGATAGGTTTTGCAGCAAGACAAGATAGCACAGTAGCCAATGGTTAACAGGTTACATAATGTCTCCACCCATGGTCTCAAGTTAGCAAGTTAAGATTTCATTAATACTTTGATCATATGTTATTAGTATAAAATATATATGTTGAATTCTGATTTGAGGTCCATAGGAATGGAGCAACTCCTTTGATTGTCCAACAGGTACATTCCTAGGGGTTAAAGCAAAGAAACAGTGAAAGTCTATGGCAATAAAGATTGTTTTTGTGTTTCTAACGGCAGGCATTGGTCCCTGGGAAGGGAGGTGGAAGGATGCCATATCTTATACTGACGTGCCAACTTTTCATAAACTCAAGGTTGGCTCTGTGGGAAAAACGTCTCCCTACAGAAGAGACTAACACAATAGGAAAAGGGATTCTTTGCTCAATCTGCAACTCTGAATAAGACACGATTATTTAGTTCTTAGCTCCAACACCTGGCAATTTGCTGACCAGGCCTATCTTAGCAAGCAAGGCTTTCTGTTTACCCCAGCTTTCTCTTAGCTGATCACTATTTGCTAGGCCTCTGGTCCCTTGACCATACTCTGGACTTCGGGTCTGGAAAAGAGGTGGCACAATCCATAGACCAGGTTGTTAAATTACACTCACAGGCACTGATAATAGAGTTACTGAAAGTTTGGGAGTTAGGCGCTGATAGATCAGTGGTCCAAGCCCCTCGTAGACACCCCCCATCCCTCTGGGACAGGGGCAGGTCTGAGCTCTCACACCAACTGCTCATTGTGGCTGCCAGAACCTGTGAGTGGCTCATTTCGTTTGCACCCTGGGTTGAGTCCTGCTTTGTGCACCGTGTCTGAGAATGAAAATCCTAAACCACCCTTTGAAATGACGAATGCAGCAGGACGTGTCATTGTCCCTGCCCCAAAGCAGACAGACCAATGGAGAAATGCCGTCGAGTCCAAGGTAATATTCACTGCGGTTTTACCATTTCCACTTGCTAAATTCCCTCCTATCTGCCCAGCCCAGGTGTCCTCTGCCTCAGCTGCTGCTCCCGGCCTGCTCTAGAGTCAAACATGCAGGGCCCCCAGGGGAACAGAGGCTGGGACAGGGCAGCAGCCTGGGCTGGGCTAGGCAGATGCTGGGAGTTCTCGTTCCCTGAGAACCGGCCTGGCTCCCTTCTCAACAGCAAACAAATCAATTCCACGCCCCCTCCCCAGAAAAATCAGCCTGGAGCCAAGGGCAGCAGGGGATGATTCCCTCGAGTTCCCACCGAGGCAGGAGAGAACCCAGGGCCTTTCTAGCAGAGCTTATGGAACCAACGTGGGGAAACCAGCCTTTAATAACAGGCAGTTCACGTTTAAGCTCAGTGTTTTTAGCAATTTTTACAACCTTAAATCACTCTTCAATCGCAGTGTCACTATCCATAACATTGCTTCAGCCTTATAGGTTCCCAAGTGCAAAACTAAACATCTCTTCAAACACAAGAGAGTGCAGATCAGTCAGTGTTCAGAGTCATCCCACATAAAAGAATCATGTTGTGGTACATATTGACCTCATCATGTGGCCGTTGCCTTTCCCTCCGCTCTGTTAAAAGGTTTGGTATTTTGCACAGAAACTTTCTTCCTTCAGCCGAGACCTGGGAACCAAGGCTGCCAGACAAACACCTTTAAGAGGAGGCGTAACCTGTCAAAAAATGATCTCCCTCCTTCAGTTCAGTGACCGCCTGAAATGTTACTTATCCCGGCAGAGCCGGAGGATTGAAAGCAGCTACATCAAATCCCTGTGTAGCTAGCAGGAATGAACACAAACACTCCCTGCTATCTGAAGAGATGTTTAGTTTTACCCTTGGTAAACTAGAAGTCTAAAGGGAAGGAAGGTGGTGCCATATATAAAGAGTGAAACACAAAACAATTATCATAGTTATGCCCATAGTGACTGCAAAATATTTCTATATTCTTCTTATCATCAGTGTATTATTTTCTCTGGCGTCTATACATTGACTATGCCTTGACCAAGAAATTTGAATCTTGATAAACTGATTAAAGTTGATTAACTACCCCTGGTTAAGGCAATGGACTTGATACCCACTCGGGCGTCCCTACACAGGTTCAGGTACTAACAACAGTGGCTGCCTTTTAGCCATAGCTTTTAATCAGGGCAATACATTGATCCTGTGAAATCATTTCCCAGCCGGAGTCCATCGCCCACATTCCTTAGGGCATTGGGCCACTATGGGGACGTTTCATTTCCCTCCTCAATTTCACACAGAGACACAATTTCCTTTGCACAGATCCATGAACAGCAAAACCTCCCTGTGTCTCTGAGAGCTCTTAGAAGGAAGAGACCATGGATGCTGAGCAATCCGCCGTTGTGACCTGCACAGGATGCGCCATGTTCGTCTTCCTTCCACAGGATAGGAGCGACTTTGTCTGTACCAAGTGCAAGCTGATCTCCATCTTGGAAGAGAAGATTCAAGGTCTGGAGAAACGAATAACAACCCTGCATTCCATAAAAGAAAATGAGGATTTCCTGGATAGACATCAGGATCAGCTGCAGCGGGCACAACGTTCTGAAGATTCAGAGCAGGCTACGCAGCGGGGACAGAAGGCCAGCGAGGATAAGTGGCGGCATGTGACTTCCAGAAGGGGAAAGAGTACCAGAAACATCCATGTACCAGAAACACAGATACAGGTGAGCAACCGTTTTCATGTTCTCTCCACAGGTATTAGTGCAGAGAGTGGAGTAGATGATGCACCTGAGGGAACAGAGCAGAAGGAGACTCCACTGATTGGAAGGCATGAGATGCACCTTCCTAGGGATGGGGGTTCCACGACCACCACTCCCAAGAGGAGGAGGAGGGTGGTGGTGGTCGGGGACTCTCTCCTCAGGGGGACTGAGTCATCTATCTGCCGCCCTGACCGGGAGAACCGAGAGGTGTGCTGCTTGCCAGGGGCTAGGATTCACGATGTGACGGAGAGACTGCCGAGACTCATCCAACCCTCGGATCGCTACCCCTTCCTGCTTCTCCACGTGGGCACAAATGATACTGCCAAGAATGACCTTGAGCGTATCACTGCAGACTACGTGGCTCTAGGAAGAAGGATAAAGGAGTTTGAGGCGCAAGTGGTGTTCTCATCTATCCTCCCTGTGGCAGGAAAAGGCCAGGGTAGAGACCGTCGAATCGTGGAAATCAACGAATGGCTACGCAGATGGTGTCGGAGAGAAGGGTTTGGATTCTTTGACAATGGGATGGTCTTCCAAGAAGAAGGATTGCTAGGCAGAGACGGGCTCCACCTCACGAAGAGAGGGAAGAGCATCTTTGCAAGCAGGCTGGCTAACCTAGTGAGGAGGGCTTTAAACTAGGTTCACCGGGGGAAGGAGACCAAAGCCCCGAGGTAAGTGGGGATGTGGGATACCGGGAGGAAGCACAAGCAGGAGATTACAAGAGGGGAGGACTCCTGTCTCAGACCAAGAAAGCGGGACAATCAGCAGGTTATCTTAAATGCCTATACACTAATGCAAGAAGCCTGGGGAACAAGCAGGGAGAACTAGAAGTCCTGGCACAGTCAGGGAATTATGATGTAATTGGAATAACAGAGACTTGGTGGGATGACTCACATGATTGGAGTACTGTCATGGATGGATATAAACTGTTCAGGAAGGACAGGCAGGGCAGAAAAGGTGGGGGAGTTGTGTTGTACGTAAGAGAGCAGTATGACTGCTCAGAGCTCCAGTATGAAACTGCAGAAAAACCTGAGTGTCTCTGGATTAAATTTAGAAGTATGAACAACAAGGGTGATGTCGTGGTGGGAGTCTGCTACAGACCACCGGACCAGGGGGATGAAGTGGACGAGGCTTTCTTCCAGCAACTAACAGAAGTTGCTAGATCACAGGCCCTGGTTCTCATGGGTGACTTTAATCACCCCGATATCTGCTGGGAGAGCAATACAGCAGTGCACAGACAATCTAGGAAGTTTCTGGAAAATGTAGGGGACAATTTCCTGGTGCAAGTGCTGGAGGAACCAACTAGGGGAAAAGCTCTTCTTGACCTGCTGCTCACAAACAGGGAAGAAATAGTAGAGGAAGCAATAGTGGATGGGAACCTGGGGGGCAGTGACCATGAGATGGTCGAGTTCAGGATCCTGACACAAGGAAAAAGGGAAAGCAGTAGAACAGAGACCCTGGACTTCAGAAAAGCAGACTTTGACTCCCTCAGGGAACTGATGGGCAAGGTCCCCTGGGAGAATAACATGACGGGGAAAGGAGTCGAGGAAAGCTGGCTGTATTTCAAAGAAACCTTATTGAGGTTGCAGGAACAAACCATCCCGATGTGTAGGAAGAGAAGTAAATATGGCAGGCGACCAGCTTGGCTTAACAGTGAAATCCTTGCTCGTCTTAAACACAAAAGAACAGCTTACAAGAAGTGGAAGATTGGACAAATAACCAGGGAGGAGTATAAAAGTATTGTTCAGGCATGCAGGTGTGAAATCAGGAAGGCCAAATCACACTTGGAGTTGCAGCTAGCCGGAGATGTTAGGAGTAACAAGAAGGGTTTCTTTAGGTATGTTAGCAACAGGAAGAAAGTCAAGGAAAGTGTGGGCCCCTTGCTGAATGAGGGAGGGAACCTAGTGACAGAGGATGTGGAGAAAGCTAGTGTACTCAATGCTTTTTTTGCCTCTGTCTTCACAGACAAGGTCAGCTCCCAGACAGCTGCACTCTGCAGCACGGTATGGGGAGGAGGTGACCAGCTCTCTGTGGAGAAAGAAGTAGTTCGGGGCTATTTAGGAAAGCTGGACGAGCACAAGTCCATGGGGCCGGATGCGCTGCATCCGAGGGTGCTAAAGGAGTTGGCCGATGAGATTGCAGAGCCATTGGCCATTATCTTTGAAAAATCATGGCGATCGGGGGAGGTCCCGGATGACTGGAAAAAAGCTAATGTAGTGCCCATCTTTAAAAAAGGGAAGAAGGAAGATCCAGGGAACTACAGGCCAGTCAGTCTCACCTCAGTCCCTGGAAAAATCATGGAACAGGTCCTCAAGGAATCAATCCTGAACCACTTAAAGGAGGGGAAAGTGATCAGGAACAGTCAGCATGGATTCACCAAGGGCAAGTCATGCCTGACTAACCTAATTGCCTTCTATGACGAGATAACCGGCTCTGTGGATAAGGGGAAAGCAGTGGATGTACTATTTCTGGATTTTAGCAAAGCTTTTGATACAGTCTCCCACAGTATTCTTGCCAGCAAGTTAAAGAAGTCTGGGCTGGATGAATGGACGGTACGGTGGATAGAAAACTGGCTAGATGGTCGGGCTCAACGGGTAGTGATCAATGGTTCCATGTCTAGATGGCAGCCGGTATCAAGTGGAGTGCCCCAAGGGTCGGTGCTGGGGCCGGTTTTGTTCAATATCTTCATTAACGATCTGGAGGATGGTGTGGACTGCACCCTTAGCAAGTTTGCAGATGACACTAAACTGGGAGGAGTGGTTGATACGCTGGAGGGTAGGGATAGGATACAGAGGGACCTAGACAAATTAGAGGATTGGGCCAAAAGAAATATGATGAGGTTCAACAAGGACAAGTGCAGAGTCCTGCACTTAGGACGGAAGAATCCCATGCACTGCTACAGACTAGGGACCGAATGGCTGGGTAGCAGTTCTGCAGAAAAGGACCTAGGGGTTACGGTGGACGAAAAGCTGAATATGAGTCAACAGTGTGCCCTTGTTGCCAAGAAGGCTAATGGCATTTTGGGTTGTATAAGTAGGGGCATTTCCAGCAGATCAAGGGATGTGATCATCCCCCTCTACTCAGCACTGGTGAGGCCTCATTTGGAGTACTGTGTCCAGTTTTGGGCCCCACACTACAAGAAGGATGTGGATAAATTGGAGAGAGTCCAGCGGAGGGCAACAAAAATGATTAGGGGGCTGGAGCACATGACTTATGAGGAGAGGCTGAGGGAACTGGGATTGTTTAGTCTGCAGAAGAGAAGAATGAGGGGGGATTTGATAGCTGCTTTCAACTACCTGAAAGGGGGTTCCAAAGAGGATGGATCTAGACTGTTCTCAGTGGTAGAAGATGACAGAACAAGGAGTAATGGTCTCAAGTTGCAGAGGGGGAGGTTTAGGTTGGATATTAGGAAAAACTTTTTCACTAGTAGGGTGGTGAAGCACTGGAATGGGTTACCTAGGGAGGTAGTGGAATCTCCTTCCTTAGAGGTTTTTAAGGTCAGGCTTGACAAAGCCCTGGCTGGGATGATTTAGTTGGGTTTGGTCCTGCTTTGAGCAGGGGGTTGGACTAGATGACCTCCTGAGGTCCCTTCCAACCCTGAGATTCTATGATTCTATGATTCTCTTGTCTGAGCCAGGGCATTCGATTCCATTGACACCTTCTCTCCTGCAATGGCAATGGTCATGCAGACGGGACGAGGCCACCTTCACCTCTGACAGTGAGATATTGGCTCAGCTCTTTCTTTATGCTGCTGTTGTTAGTCCATGAAACATCTGGGATGGATGCAAGGCTGAGTTCATGCACCAACCCCCTGAAACATTTCAGCGCCCCACAGAAATCCTGACTCCGGCTATTGGCATGATCTGGTGGAGATTCGAATAGGAACGGGACGGTCTGAATTGTCAGTGTGGGGAATGAACAACAATCTATAGCAATGTCATTAACCACAAATACACTCTAATCATGCTCCAGCCGGAAGAGAAATGGGCAGGAACTCTTGTTGTTCAGCCATGGACACACTTACACTAATGCACAGCCAGGAGTGTGCTGGGGGAGCTGGTCTGAGCAATGTGAAGTGACAATTCAGTGAGAACAGAATCATTGTGTAGTGAAGCACCTATACATCAAGTAGTTGTGGCCGAGTGGTTAAGGCAATGGACTAGAAATCCATTGGGGTCTCCCCAGGCAAGTTTGAATCCTGCCAACTACGGAAGCATCAGTGTATTGTCACTGCTCTTGTTGTAGTGCCTGAGCATCCACAGAGCCAGACCTGGTCTCTCTGAGGCTGCCTACACTTAAAATGCTGCTGTGACACTGCTACAGCACTGTGGAGTAGACAGTTGCTACAGTGATTGGAGGGGTTTTCCATCCCTGTAATAGCTACATTGACAGAACAATCTTTCCTTTCATTTAGCACTATCTAACCATGGCTTAGGGCAGCTTAATTATACTGATTCCAGGGTTTTTCACACCCTGAAAGACGTACTTCTTAGAGGGGTTATCCCATCACCCTCCCATTCCCTGGTCCTTCTCGCATGACCTGAGAGCAGCAATACCCACAGTTCAAGAGGTGCAAACAATTCAGTGTTTATTGGGGTGAACTTCCAGCAAGCAATGATTCCAATTTCCTTCCTCGGTATTGCCCTTCCCAGCTCTCACACCACAGAGGCTTATCTGTGTCCCTGTTCCCATTCCCTCCTCCTATTCCCCCCCCTTAGCAAAACATAACTCCAATTCCCCTACCCGCATTCCCATTCCCCCCCTTACTTCCTGATTGACTGCAGACTATTTAGTAAAACTGGAGTTCTGCTTAGCTATACCTTAACCAATCATTTTACTGAAATGTAACTAACCAATCCCAACATACTGTAACATGATTATCTAACCAGTTATACCGCACCACCTGAATTGCTTTACAGCCAACAAATTAATTATACAGCAGACAGAAACAATCACAGAACCAGACACAGATTATACAGACAAGCAATAGGAAAGTGGAGACTACAGTGATAGAACAACAAAGAAATGAGGATTTCAGGCCCCAGCTATTGATAAGTGAGTTGTTGCCAGACAGGATGCTATCATGGTAGAGGTTGTGGATGCTGATTGCTTAACTGTTTGGCCCCCAGGGCAGGATTTTGAGGGTCTCAGAATGCCAGCACCCATCTTTTGTTCGCTTAAAATGTGAGCAGGGAGATTCCAACACCGCAGAACTCATGGAACTCCAGGAAACGTGTAACTTTAGGTCCGGGTGAGTGTGCCTAAAAATCAGCTGTGCTGGAGAAGGTCTCTAGGAGTTGAAAGAGATGTGCCATCTTGGCCTCCCTAAAGAGTGTCATCAAATATTAATGAAAACTAGGGTTGATAAGTCACATTCTTTGTAGCGTTAGGCTTGTGGACTGGTCCAAAGTGCCAGTTTTAAGACTCTTTTTTCCTCTCTCTTGGGTGTTCTGGTTTCTGCATAGAGACGTGGTTTTAAATCCCACTCCTGACATGACCATTTTCTTTTATCTGGAGAAAATGGCCTCACTTCAATCTCCTTTGCAACAATAGGACACCATTTGTTTAGCTTTTCTATTCCAGTAGTTGTGAGAGAAGTTCCAAACTAGGGGGAAACAGGGCCTTTTCTCTCGACCGATCAATTTTTGTCTTTCTTCATTCCAAGCCATTTTCTCAGATACAGACGTATTTCCCACACTTTTTTGTTCAGCGTTCTTTGCTTTTATGAAATTTTAGGGTCATCATTTAAATGCCACACACCTGTACTTATGAAGTGAAGTGAAACACAATATTTTTTGGATATTCTTGCAGAAGAGATTTGCTTTCTGACCTGGAATTGAACAGGGGCTACCCAAGGGGGACAATGCTACTCCCTTTTCTTGCCTCATCCGAAAAAACATACATCCCCGATGCCCTTTGTTTCCTTGCCCTTTTTAGGGTGAATTTACACTTCTCAGAAGTAGAATCCTTTACAAAACCACTCAAAATCTCAGCAGTGTCGTAAGCAACGGCTTCCGGAAACGTGTCCAGCTTTTCTTTAATTTGGTGACACAGGGCCAGGCAAGGGACTGGATACAGGCCTGGATCAGAATCTTCATTACCAGAGCTAGAATTTCTATTTAAAAAGAGCTATTTTTCTGCTGCTATTAGATTTCCAACATTGATTTCATTTTATACACATTTTGAGCAACTATTAAGGATAAATTGAACAAAAATACCACTTCTCTTTCCTCAACATCTGCATCATGAAGGGGAGCATTCCGAATAGGAAAGATCTTCTGTGGGGCATGGGTTACAAAAATGCTTTGGGAACCAAATACATGGGCACTTTGCCAAGTTAAAAATCACTTAATGTGGAATTCTCTCCCCAAATCATCTGAGAAAATACTGACTTAAATAATTGAACTCCACTGTGATCATATCCACTTCCCTCAGTTAGTTGGGGTTCTGCTGTTGTTCACCATTTCCAAATGGAGATTTTAAATCACTGCTGTTTCTTTGTTAGCGTGTGCAGTAAATTGGAGAGTTCTCCACTGTTGACAGAACTGCACTTGAACTTTCTCCGTGTCACCATGGAGGGGTGGGGAAAAAGCAAAGCTGAAGTGACAAATGAGGACTTTAGGAAATGGTCATTTGTCTTCAATTCTCCAAGAAATCTGAGCTACGTCCTATCGAACTGAACTAATATCCAATTGGGTGAGCAAACAGCCTTCAGGAAAGAGAGAAACCCACATCACAGAGAGACAGAATACATGACAATGAAATTATCAAGAGAAATTCCAGAGCAGGTTACATCTGATTATTTAGAATCAGGACAAGAGATTCTCCCATCACATTCTCCTCTGATCCATCCAAAGCAGCTTCACTCAGCACTCTCTCAATAGTCAGTTATGTTATTTGCAAAATTGTAAGTATCCCAGCATCCCATAATGGGGGACAAAACAGTCCTCTTGCCAGAAGTGGCTTTACCAATAGATGAAACCTGGAATTTAAACGCCAAATAATCACACTATGTTTGGGATCCATTTAAATTCCCCTTCCAGGTCTTTGACACTTTCATCTCCAGTCATAGCGACTCTGATATAGGAGGAAAGAAATCAAAGCATCATCGCCAAGCACAGACAGCTGAGAACTCTTCCTCATATGACATTTTGAGAAGTGGAGGGACAGAATGTGATGAAAATAAACTCTGCACAGAGAAGCCAAAACGTAACAGTTCTGGAGTGAGGGGGAAGGAGGGAATCTCTGAACCACCCCATCTCCTTCCAGTGTCACAGAGGCTGAAATGACACTTTTTTCCCCTGCTCCTCTTTATTTAACTATAACATGAAAAATTCCCAATGTAACTGCTCTTCAGCACAACCCAGAGCAACGTGAGAACAACTGGCACGGATACAATCTGTATCACTGGCGACTCTAACAATCACTTTGCAATAGGAGGAATGGTATAAATGTGATGCTCCCTGGTTCCTCATAGGAAGGGCACACTCCAGTTATTTGTGGGATAATTGAGTTGATAGAAAGGACACATGGGCCCAGCTCAAAAGAAGGCAAAGTACAAAAGGCATAAATGGGCCACTCATCTGGCCAAGCTGAGGGATAACAGAGCTGCAAACAGTTCAAACAGATTTAAAAAGTTATTATGTGGGAATCAGGAAAAGTATTAAAGAAAAAAAATTGATAGCCCTAGAGGGTTTTATGGTGTTCACTGCCCTTGCAGATTCTCTGATGGCTAATATGGGCTGAGTGCCAAGAGAAGGTTTTCCCACACTCACGGCATTCATAGGGCCTGTCCCCTGGTGTGGATTCTCTGATGTCTAGAAAGGTGTGAGCTGCTAGTGAAGGTTTTCCCACACTCACGGCATTTGTAGGGCCTGTCCCCTGTGTGGATTCTCTGATGAACAGAAAGGACTGATCTTTCAGTGAAGCTTTTCCCACACTCACGGCATTTGTAGGGCCTGTCCCCTGTGTGGATTCTCTGATGTTTAGAAAGGTCTGAGCTGCGATTGAAGGTTTTCCCACACTCACGGCATTTGTAGGGCCTCTCCCCTGTGTGGATTCTCTGATGAACAGAACGGGTTGATATTTGAGTGAAGGTTTTCCCACACTCACTGCATTTGTAGGGCCTGTCCCCTGTGTGGATTCTCTGATGAACAGAAAGGACTGATCTTTCAGTGAAGCTTTTCCCACACTCACGGCATTTGTAGGGCCTGTCCCCTGTGTGGATTCTCTGATGTTTAGAAAGGTCTGAGCTGCGATTGAAGGTTTTCCCACACTCACGGCATTCGTAGGGCCTGTCCCCTGTGTGGATTCTCTGATGAACAGAAAGGGCTGATCTGCGATTGAAGCTTTTCCCACAATCACAGCATTCGTAGGGCCTGTCCCCTGTGTGGATTCTCTGATGAACAGAAAGGGTTGATATTTGAGTGAAGGTTTTCCCACACTCACTGCATTTGTAGGGCCTGTCCCCTGTGTGGATTCTCTGATGAACAGAAAGGGCTGATCTGCGATTGAAGGTTTTCCCACACTCACGGCATTCGTAGGGCCTGTCCCCTGTGTGGATTCTCTGATGAACAGAAAGGTCTGATTTGCGATTGAAGGTTTTCCCACACTCACGGCATTCGTAGGGCCTGTCCCCTGTGTGGATTCTCTGATGAACAGAAAGGTCTGATCTGCGATTGAAGGTTTTCCCACAATCACAGCATTCATAGGGCCTTTCCCCTGTGTGGATTCTCTGATGAACAGAAAGGGTTGATATTTGAGTGAAGGTTTTCCCACACTCACTGCATTTGTAGGGCCTGTCCCCTGTGTGGATTCTCTGATGAACAGAAAGGGATGATATTTGAGTGAAGGTTTTCCCACACTCACTGCATTTGTAGGGCCAGTCACCTGTGTGGGTTCTCTGATGATTAAGAAGGGCTGAGTAGTCACATAAGTTTTTTCCACACACTGTGCATGTATTTTTTCTCTTTCCAATGATGATTTCCTGCTTTGTTGTGGTTTCCTTGAGGTCCTTCTGAGTTCCCTGAGAGGAAATACGTTTACCCATTTTCACCCCCGGCTGGTTTCCTTGTTCTCTTTCTGGTCTGTGCTGAATCTCACAGGATTTTTCCTCCTCATGACTCCTGGACACATTGCTTTTTGATCTTTGCAATAATTCTCTGTGTTTATCCAGTTGCTGAACATTTTTCTGCTGAGAATTCTGCTCCTCTTTCTCACATGCCATTGCACCACCTGCGGTGAAAAAGACAGAAACATCAAACAGAGATGAAAAGTGAAAAGCCAAAACAAACTAAGTGCTGGAGGGAGGTCAAATAAAAATCACAAACTGAACTCCCCCATACTCTTCCCCAAAGCAGGAGAGAGGAGGGGATCAATTTGGCTTTCAAATCCCATCCAAATTCGCAGGGGGAAGGGAGGAAGCTACTGCTTGGTGTCTGCTAGAATCTACGGGAAGCCATGAGCTATAGTTACCCTGAGGATATGACCCCTGCTGGCAACAATAATGAACTGAGAGACCTCTCAAGGGCTTGGTAGGGCATCCCAGATGTTTCCTTCAGGCACTTTCACACTCAGAGTTGGTTTAATGTTTCCTCACCTCTGCAGGAAGATCTCAGGGTCTGTTTTCCCTCTGAACCCTGCAGGTCTGAGACCCATGGCTCTTCCCCTTGTTCCAGCTGGGAGATCACATCAGGTTTGGAAAATGGAAACCCTGCTCAGATGAAAGAAAACAAAGGAGTTCCATTGATTTCATAAAACTTTGTCATAAAAAACCATTCTATTAATTTAACTTTAATACTTAGTGTGATCCGGTGTGCCTGGGCTAGTCCTCACTGAAAATGCCAAGACCAGGGCAAGCTGAAAAAGGGAGAGCAGAGGCTCCCAAAACTGGTGGTTAACACGGAAGTTAAACTCACCAACCAGTCACCAACTGTGCTTCTGATCCCCCACACTGGTTATCGAGAAACTGAAAAAAGAAATCACACGGCCCCCTTTATTGCATCCCAGTTCTCTGGCTCCTAATCAGCACCTAGGTCCAGCACAGTGAGAGGTTATTTAAAAACTCTGCTCACATAAACAAAGTGTTCTTCTGACCCCAGAGTCAGCCACATTACCAGGTCAGTATAGGTTTGGATCTTACTCAAAATAATATGATGCCAGCCAGTCATTGGCATCTAAACTAAAGGTTTATTATAAAAGAAAAAGAAAAAGGGAGTTGTTAAATGGGAAAGCAGTCAGACACATTCAGAAATCTATACATCTGGTTCTTAGCAGTATTGGTGAGTTTCTGGCTTGAAAGGCTCTCTGGCACACATCCACATTATTCAGTCCTTTGTTCAAGCCTTCAGTTTGTAGAGAAGTTGCTCCAGAGGTAGGAAGAGGGATTGAAGACAAAATGGAGATGATGCAGCTGCCCTTTATATTCCTTTTGCCAAGTGGCTTCTACTTCCTGTGTCCCAAACACAAGCTTCACAGCACATGGCATGGAAAAGCCTTGGAGTTCTCAGTACACAGTGTGATACAGCGTGGCCAGAGGCAGCAGGAGAGGGTTAGAAGGGAGCCTTATTCCCTGTAGAGGGAAGAAAGTTTGCTATAGATTAACTAGAGCACCTGAAGCCAATTAGAGCACCTGCAGTCAGTCACCTGATAAAGACCCTTGCTCCAATCAGACAGGCAAGGAGTTGGAGCAGAGAACAGTTTGAAGGGAAGCAGAAGAAAGTTTGGAGAAGTGCTACAGTGGGCTAAGAAGTCCAAGACCCCAGGTAAGGGGCACCTGGCTTGTACAGAGGGAGGGCAGGAAGCCCCCACAAGCTGAAGGGTAGGAGCGGGAAGTAGCCCAGGGGAAGGAACCATCAGTTCAAGTGGTTTACCACTATCCTCAGGGACCCTGGGCTGGGACCTGGAGAAGAGGGCGGGCCCAGGTCCCTCCCTCTCCACTCCCCTCCTCAAGGACACTAATGGGGTAATTAAAATACCGATTCAGAGGCAAGCAATGGCGCCCTGAACCTTCCCCAAAGAAGAGAGAGTGCGAGACCCAGCATAACAGTACCGGCAATTTGCCACACGTGGTGTCAGGAGTGGGATCTGCGCGCTGGGGACTTAGACCACGGTTAGGCAAAACCCTCCCATCCTTAAGATGGACGACGTGGTTAAGGCTCTTATACAAGCCACCGCGGCCCAGCAGGAGGCTACCCGGGTCCAAGCAACCACCCAACAGGAGGCGACTAGAATGCAGCAGGAGACCAATCATCTCTTGATGAGTCAGGCTGCTCAAGACCGAGCCCTGCTGAAAGACCTGGTGAACCAGATGAAGGCCCTTATGGAGCAGAATCGCAACTGTGAAGGGACCCGGACCGTACGGGCTAGCCACTGCCTACAGAAAATGACACGGGAGGATGATGTGGAGGCATACCTCCTGGCTTTTGAAAGAGCAGCCCTGCGGGAGGCCTGACCCCGAGATCAATGGTCTGGTATCCTTGCCCCATTCCTGTGTGGGGAAGCCCAGAAGGTCAACTACGATATGGCTGCAGAGGCTGCAGCAGATTATTCCCAGCTGAAGGCAGAGATCCTGGCCAGGTTCGGCGTAACGACGGCATTGCGAGCCCAGAGGTTCCATGAGTGGCAGTATATGGAGGACAAGACACCCCGATCACAATTGTTTGACCTGATACACCTGACCCAGAAATGGCTGCGCCCTGAGGCCCTTAGCTCTGAGAAGATGATGGAGATACTGGTATTGGAACGGTATATGAGGGGGCTACCACCAGGTCTCAGGTCTTGGGTTGCCCAGAATGATCCCTCTACCTATGATGAGTTGGTCTCCCTCGTGGAAAGACAGCTGGCAGCGCGCGAACTGTTCCAGACACCAGGCGGGGAGACACGCCAATCCAGGAAGCCAACCCCAAACCCAAGGCCCCGGGCTGTCGAGAACTATAGGAGAACTGTAACCGGGAGGAAAGACACCGAGGAATGGCTCGAGGCCAGGAAGAGAGGTGGGGGGCCGGCCAAATAGCCCCAGGCAGAGGGTGACAACCGGAATGAGGGGCAGTGTTATGAGTGTGGGGAATTGGGGCATATAGCAGCCCAATGCCCTAACAAGGAAGAACCTAGGCAGTGTAATCTGGGGGATTACGGGGAGCAATGTGGCCTAATCGGCCTGGTAGGGGTCACAATGACCTCATATGGATATACCAGACCAGTAAAAATGAATGGTATAAAGACCATAGCATTAACAGATTCCGGGAGTGCTGTCATGCTGGTCTCGGGGAAGTTGGTGGGAACAGACCAACTAACCCGGGCCAAAAACACAGGGGTAACGTGCGTACATGGCACCGTGAATTTTTACCCTACAATTCCGGTACGGATTGAGATCCAGGGGAATACTACCAGGGTTTCTGCAGGGGTGGTCCCCAAGCTCTCCTACCCTGTTTTAATTGGTAGAGACTTCCCCGGGTTTGAGAGCTTACTTACCCCAATAGAGCCAGGGGAGGGTAGCAACCCCCAGGCTGAGACGGAGGCAACTACAGATAGCCTCAGCCCAATGTTTGCCAAATTTGCTCCAGGGTTATTCTCATCCCCTGGGAAACCCCGAAAGTCTAGGTGAGAACGAAGGGCAGATAAAAGATTAGGGACCAGGATTCTAGCAGAGAATCAAAAAACTTCCCTTGTGGGTAGGCGAACCTGCTCAGGAGACCAGGAGATAATTCAGGCCAAGGAAGACTCGGAGGCGGTTCCTAGCCCAAGTGGGAGCACCCCAGAGGGAAGAGTAGAAATAGGCCCCCTAGAATTAGGTCAGTTCGGTACTGCACGTGAGACTTTTGGACAGGACCAGGCCGATGATCCGTTATATGCAAACATGAGGGAGGAGGTAGTGGAAGTAAATGGTGTGCCTGTGGAAGGAAAGATCAAAGGCCCAAGGCCATATTATGTGCTCAAACACGATCTTTTGTACAGAATAGAGCAAATACGAGGGGAAGAAGTAGAGCAACTCTTAGTCCCACGGAAACACATAAGGGCAGTACTAGAGTTAGCTCACAGCCATCTATTTGGGGGACATCTAGGGGTAGACAAGACACTGGATAGAATCCTAAGGAGGTTTTATTGGCCAGGGATACGAGCAGAAGTCCAGCGTTATTGTGCCTCCAGCCCTGAATGCCAGTTGCATAGCCCCTGACCTCACTTGCGGGCCCCATTAGTACCTTTGCCTATTATTGACGTCCCTTTCGAGAGGATAGCCATGGACATAGTGGGCCCATTAGAAAAATCGGCACGGGGCCACCGAAACGTACTAGTCATCCTTGACTATGCCATGCGGTATCCAGAGGCCATTCCTTTAAGAAACCCCACATCCAAGGCAATAGCAAAGGAACTACTACAGGTATTCACCAGAGTGGGCATCCCTAAGGAGATCCTGACAGACCAAGGAACCCCGTTCATGTCAAAACTAATGAAAGACTTATGTGCCCTGCTCCGCATCCAGGCCATACAGACCTCAGTCTACCATCCACAAACAGATGGACTGGTCGAGCGATTTAATCGTACCCTTAAAAGTATGATCCGGAAGGTGGTAGCACAGGATGGAAAAGACTGGGATACCCTTCTACCGTATCTAATGTTCGCTATACGGGAAGTCCCCCAGGCGTCCACGGGTTTTTCTCCCTTTGAACTATTATATGGACACCACCCATGCGGGATATTAGATATCGCCAAGGAAGACTGGGAGGAACAACCCAACCCAGGAAAGAATGTCATTGAGCACATGACACAGATGAGAGAGCGAATAACTCGAGTAACTCCGATAGTACGGGAACATTTGGAAAAAGCACAAGAGGCCCAGCGGACATATTACAACTGTCGGGCGAAAGAACGGAGATTTCAGCCAGGGGAACGGGTGATGGTGTTAGTGCCGACAGCAGAAAGCAAACTTCTAGCCAGCTGGCACAGACCATATGAGATAGTGGAAGCCATTGGGGAAGTGAACTATAAGGTTAGACAACCAGACCACCGAAAGCCAGAGCAAATCTACCACATCAACTTACTGAAGCCCTGGCATGAACGAGAGACGTGTCTGGTCATTCGAGGAGCTCCACCCTCAGACAGACGACCCACGGAGACAGGTAAAGATATCTCCAGAATTAACCCCAGAACAACGAACAGAGGTCATTGAAATGATCCACCGGAACCAGGACGTATTCTGTACACAACCGGGACGAACGACACTAGTCCAACATCATATTGTCACCAGCCCCAGAGTAAGGGTGACGATAAGACCACACCGAATACCGAATACCGGAAGCTAAAAGGGAAGAAATTAGGATGGAAGTGAAGAAGATGCTGGAACTCGGGGTCATTGAAGAATCCCACAGTCAGTGGTCCAGTCCGATCGTCCTAGTCCCCTAGCCTGATGGCACCCTGAGGTTTTGTAACGACTTCCGGAAATTGAATGAAGTATCCCACTTCAATGCCTACCTGATACCACGCACTGACGAGCTAGTTGATCAGTTAGGCAAGGCCTGATACCTAATCACTCTGGATCTGACCAAAGGTCATTGGCAAATTCCCCTGGCCAAGGATGCCAAGGAAAAGACTGCCTTCTCTACACCCGATGGCCTGTTTCAATACACTGTCCTCCTTTTCGGACTCCATGGGGCCTCTGCAACATTCCAACGACTTATGGATAAGTTACTACGACCCCATGCCAAGTATGCCACCGCCTATCTAGACGACATAGTCATCCATAGCCCTGACTGGGAAACGCACCTAGGAAAAGTAGAAGCAGTGCTGGACGCCCTGCGAAAGGCCAGTCTCACTGCTAACCCTCTCAAGTGCGTGATAGGACTAGCTGAGGCCAGATACCTCGGGCATGTAGTAGGGAGAGGTTTGGTAAAACCCCAATGGAACAAAGTGGAGGCAATACAAGGTTGGCCTCGACCAATCCGCAATCAGCAGGTCAGAACGTTTTTAGGGATAGTAGGATTCTATCGGAGATTCATCCCTCATTTCGCCACAAGAGCAGGGCAATTGATGGATCTGATAAAAGCTCGAGGCCCCGAGATACTGATGCAACTGAAGAAGCATTTGCAGATTTACGGACAGCCCTATGCTGCCATCCAGTACTCATAGCCCCAGATATCGAGAAGGAATTCATCCTACAAACAGACACCTCAGAGGTGGGCCTCGGTGCCGTCCTTTCCCAGATGGTAGGGGAGGAGGAGCACCCCATCTTGTACCTCAGCCGGAAGCTCCTCCCCAGGGAACAAAAGTACGCTGTTGTCGAAAAGGAATGTCTGGCGATAAAATGGGCTATGGAGACTCTCCGCTACTATCTCCTGGGGCGGCGGTTTACCCTCATGACAGACCATGCTCCCCTCCAGTGAATGCACAGGAACAAGGAGAGGAACACTAGAGTGACGAGGTGGTTCCTCTCTCTGCAGCCTTTCCATTTCCGGGTCCAGCATACAGCTGGAAGCCAACATGGCAACGCTGATGGCCTAGCGCGACGGCACTGCCTCTCGTCCCAAGAAGCCCAACCCCTTGGTGTTGAGCTGGGGGGGGGATATGTGATACAGCATGGCCAGAGGGCAGCAGGAGACTGTTAGCAGGGAGCCTTATTCCCTGCAAGGGGAGGAAGGTTTGCTACAGATTAACTAGAGCACCTGAAGCCAATTAGAGCACCTGCAGTCAGTCAGGTGATAAAAACCCCTGCTTCAGTCAGACAGTGTGGGAGTTGGAGCAGGAAGGTTTGGTTGGAGCAGAGAACAGTTTTGAAGAGAGACAAAAGGAAAGTTTGGAGGAGTGCTGCGGTGGGCTGAGAAATCCAAAGACCCTAGGTAAGGGGCACCTGGCTTGTGTAGAAGGAGGGCAAGAAGCCCCTCCACAAGCTGAAGGGCAGGAGAGGGAAGTAGCCCAGGAGAAGGAACCGCCAGTTCAAGTGGTTCACCACTAACCTCAGGGCCTCTGGGTTGGGACCTGGAGAAGAGGGCGGGCCCAGGTCCCTCCCTCTCCACTCCCCTCCTCAAGGACACTAGTGGGGTAATTAAAATACCGATTCAGAGGCAAGCAATGGCGCCCTGAACCTTCCCCAAAGAAGAGAAAGCACGAGACCCAGCATAACAGTACCGGCAATTTGCCACAGTATTTATAATAATATAAAGTGTCTCTCAATTCCATACAGTGTCACTTAATAAACCAGTAAATTCCCAGGACCGGTTCCTCAGGTGTTTGAAGATGCCGAACACCTTGTTTGTGAGGGAGTATAACACCCACATATATGTTGGGAACACACAGACACTGTGCTAGTCTGTTCCCCTATGTTCACTCTTCTAGAAAATTATGATCAATTTTGTTCATAGTATGTGTCAGGGCTGAATCCCCACTCTGTCACTCTGAGTGCAGAAAGTGGGGGCCCGACAGGATTCTACAAATTAATTTTTGCCACTCTAGGCTTGTATTAAACCCCCAAAGTTACAGCTTTTCTCTGACCTTGGCTTGGTAAATGCTGCCACCACCCAAATGCAAAAAAACCCCAAACCCTTGGACCCAGGAAGGAGCACTTGAGAATTCTTCCCTATGGGGCACCCTCAAGCCCTTTCACCTCCCCTCCAGGAAAGAGCTGAGAAAGAAAACAAAGGAAATTAGCTGTGGCTAGCAGCTAATCAAACACACATAAACCTCTTAGGACACCAAAAATCCAATCCTGTTCTTAAGAGGTCAATTTTATTAAAATTGAAAAGTAAAACAATACATCTGGAACTTAGGCTTTTGCTAGATCTTAAAAGAAATTTTTTGTAAGCACCCAAAATAGCTTTCTTGGGGGTTCAGCTTAAAGCTTACAAGCAAACACACACATCTGGGAGAGCACCGAGGAGATCCAAAAGCCAAAATAAAAAATAAACCTGATTGTGTCTGTCTAAACATTCCCTGGCCAAATCATTTCTTCTAGGTATGGAAGATGAATTTTCATACCTGCTTCAAGCCATACACAGCATTGCTACTCCGTGTCGCCTTCTCCGAAGAACAAGAGACAAAGGGAAAGTTACTTTCCCATTTAAAAAAGTTCTAGCCTTTCCATTGGCTCTTTTGGTCAGGTGCCCAATGCTTTTTTTTTTTTAAACCCTGTTGGCTTGTTAACCCTTTAGAGGTAAAGCAAGCAGAGAACTCGCACCAACAGGGATTTTACAGCCCACTGGCTGGCTGGGTGTTTATAAAAGGGAGATCCCTCCCCTCCCCTTCATTTATCACTGTAGGGCTTGTGAGGTACCATTTGAAAAGACATAATCTACTGAATATCCTCCTGTTAAACTGTGTAGCAACATTGTATGGCAAGTGATGAGATTTTATGGTAGGATATTACTGAAAAAGCTGCAACCCTAACCTTAAGTTCCTCAGAGACAGCAAGGCAAACAGCTGGTCAAATAGCCATTCTCCACCAGGGGGAAGGTGTGAAGAAGACATTTACATTCCATCACAGGGACACTTGAAGCTCGTATCTATGACAGCCTGTCACCATGACTCAGCTGAGAACTGAAGTGGTTTCTAATACAAAGGACTGAATTATAAAAAGAGGTGAGGAAAATGCATGAGTCTCTCTCTCTCCCCTTTTCCTCTGCTCATGACAACTCCTGAAGAACTGAATGTGGGCGGCAGGGGCAGGTTAGGGGGAGTCCTGGCTGAAAGGAAAACCAGCCTGTCTCAGCAGATGGTGAGAGAAACATTTGTTTTAAATCCCTTTTAGCTTGTTAGGTTAAACATTAGTTTGTGTTTTATCTTGCATTTCTTTGGTAAACAATTCTGACTTTTATGCCTCATTACTTGTAGTCACTTCAAATTTTTTTTTCAGTAGTTAATAATTTTGTTTCCTTTTTTTTTAATCAAACCAGTGTGTTTGGATTAAAGTGTGTTGGAAACTCCATTTGGAATAACAAGGCTGGTGCATGTCATTTTCCACTGATGAAACAACAGATTTTGTATGAGCTCCCATTGTTCAGGAGTGTGCTGGACAGTACAAGATGCACATTTCTGGGGGAAGTCTGGGAGCAGAGAATTTTCTGGGGTTCTCCTGTGGGGCACTGTAATTTGTGAGTCACTGACTAGCAGCACTCAATACTGTGTAGCTGGGAGCGAGTTACACGCTGGAGACTGCGTGTGAACTGCCCAGGGGTGGCTGCTCTCACAGTAGAGCAGTGTAAAAGGCACCCCAGCCTGGGGAACTGAGGGGCCACAGCTGTTAACAGTCCAGATTGTACTGTGCTTAATGTCATAGACACTCAATTTCAAAGACTCTCCTAAAACACACAGAAAGTAAATCCACATCCCAGAAATCCAAGTCTCCCTGGCACTGCTTCTTGCTGACAGATGGGTCCAGAGACAGAGTCCTGGGGAAGCAGGAAACATAAGCGTGGGGTTCAGTGGAGAACGGGAACAGGAAGGGCAGGGATATTATTGAATGCAGGATCTCAGCAGTGCTAGATGTCAGGATAACACATATTGCAGCCCATTGGCAAACATAATCCCAAATATACATATAAAATGATGGGGTCTAAATTAGTGATTTCCATTGATTTATACAAGGGCAATAAGATATTCTCTGTATTACTGTCTATCCCTTTTAAAATAATTCTTAACATCCTGTTTGCTTTTTTGACTTCCGCTGCACACTGTTGGATGTCTTCAGAGAACTATCCACAATGACAAAAAGATCTTTTTCCTGATTAGCCTAATTTTGCCCCCATCATATTGTATGTATAGTTGGGGTTATTTTTTCCAATGTGCATTACTTTACATTTATACACATTTGCCATTTTGTTGCCCAGTCACTTAGTTTTGTGAGATCTTTTTGAAGTTCTTCACAGTTTGCTTTGGTCTTAACTATCTTCAGCAGTTTAGTATTGTGACGTTATTGATATAATCTGGGGCCTTGTCTACACTACAAGACTATTTCGAATCAACTTAGTTCGAATTTGTGGATTCGACCTTATGAAGTCGAATTTGTGTATCCATACTAGATACACTAATTCGAATTTCTGAGTCCACATTCACGGGGCCAGCGTCGACTTTGGAAGCGGTGCACTGTGGGAAGCTATCCCACAGTTCCCGCAGTCCCCGCTGCCCATTGGAATGCTGGGTAGAGCCCCCAATGCCTGCTGGGGGGAGAAATGTGTCGAGGGTGGTTTTGGGTAAGTGTCGTCATTGAACCGTCAATCACAACCTCCCTCCCTCCTTGAAAGCGCCTGCGGGCAATCTGTTCGTGCACTTTTCTGGTCAGTGACAGCGCGGACGCCACAGCACTGCAAGCACGGAGCCCGCTGCGATCATCGCCGTTTTCTCCTCCTCGCACTTTATCGTCCACCTCTTCCACAGTCAGCTGATGAGAAATTGGGCTACTTTTCAATGGTGCTGCAAGCACTGGGGGACCATAGGGGACGTTTTACAAACATCAACGTCGGGTGGCCGGGCAAGGTTCATGATGCGTGTGTTTTCAGGAACTGTGGGCTGCTCAGACGCCTGCAGGAAGGTAGTTTCTTCCCGGACCACGAAATAACTGTTGTGGATGTGCAGATGCCTATAGTCATCCTCGGGGACCCAGCCTGCCCGCTAATGCACTTGCTCATGAAGCCCTATACAGGCGCCTGGGACAGCGACAAGGAACTCTTCAAATACCAGCGAGCAGCGTGACCTGTGACTGTTCAGTTTCTTTACAGAGAAGCTGAAGCTGCCCCTGTTTCTTTACCCACTGACTGTTGACTCTCCTCTTCGGTTACATACCCCGTTCACCCCGTTACCCCCACTTCCAGCACACGTGTAAAAATAAAATACATGTCCCATTATTACTTAACAAAGGTTTCTTTATTCATGACTTTTCGTGAAAGGGTTGAAACTGGGACGCAGGCTGTGCTGGGTAGGGTGTGCAGTGATGTACAGACCGCCTCTAAACTCAAGGAATGACAGGCTCCTGCTCCTAGAGCGGTCCGCAGTGCCGGAAGGCTTCTTTCAACGGAGCCTGCCATCCCTCTTTATGGAATTCTGTGTGCAGGCGGATATGTGACCTTGTGGTGGAGGAGGACGGATACAGATTCCTCAGCTGCGTGACTCAGCGGTCCAGGACAAGGACCGCTGTATAAGATCTGTAACCGCCCTCCCCCGCTGCAAAGTCACATCTCCCCCGCCCACACAGATCCTGGAAACCACCTCCAAAAACCGACCAGGGTGCCTACTGACTGCACCGTGTGTGTGACCCGCTGCTGATCCTGCCCCCATGTCTGTACCCTGGGAAAGGTGACTGTCCTATGCAATTAACCACCCCCTTCAAACACAGTCTTCTTTGAAAAAACATAACGGAAACAGTAATTAACAGCAAAGCATTTTTATTAATTAAGTAGACAGTTAGGGGATGGGACTGGGATTGGGACTACTGTGAGTCTGGAAGTGAAGGACTTCGGCAAATGTAGGGTATGAGAGCTTTTGGGTACTTGAGCACTGTGCTGTGGTGCAGTGACAGTATTCACGTCCCCGGCCGCCCCTCCTCCTGATTATTTTCGGTGAGGGGGGTATGGGACTTTGTGGCGGGGGAGTGCGGTTGCAGATACACTGCAGGGTGTCTCTGTCCTCCTGCGGTCCTGCAGAACATCCACAAGGCGCCTGAGCGTGTCAGTTTGCTCCCTCACTAGTCCAAGCATTGTTTCAGTCGCCTGCTTGTCTTCCTCACGCCACCTCTCCTCCCGTTCGCTGTGTGAGCGCTGGCACAGAGAGACGGTCTCCCTCCACTGGCTCTGCTGGTAGCAGCCCATACGTTCCTCGAACATCTTGTCCCTTGTCTTTTTCTTTCGCCGCCTAATCTTTGCCAGCCTCTGCGAGGGGGATGCTGTGGCAGGTCTGGAGACAGTGGAAGCTGTGAGATGGGAAACAGGGAGTGAATTCCTTGCAAAGATACATTTTTGCGAACAATTAACTGAGTCTAGGCTGTCTCTGTGAATTCTGGGTTGAGACCCCTGTGCCTGCTGGGGCACAAATCATTTTCGCGGTGGATTCTGGGTAAATGTCGCCAGTCATTCCTTCCTCCGGGAAAGCAACGGCAGACAATCATTTCAAGCCCGTTTTCCCAGAATTGCCCTGGCATACGCCATAGCGTGGCAACCATGGACACTGTTTTGCCTTTTGTGTATGTCACCGTATGTGTACTAGATGCCGCTGACAGAGGCGGGCCAGCAGCGCTACACAGCAGCATGCTTTTGCATGACAGCAGAGATGGTTACCAGCCATATTGTACCATCAACCATACCATAAATTGGTAATAAGATGGTAATAAGATGGGCATGGTTACCTGTCCTTTTGCACTGCACCATTTGCTGCTGTCATAAGTGCCCCTGGCCGAGTAGCCAGGGGCGCAAAAGCAAAAATTGGGAATGACTCCCTGAGTCAATCCCTCCTTTTTGGTATCTAAAAATAGAATCAGTCCTGCCTAGATTATGGGCAAGTGTACTAGAGAAACACTGTATCATAGAACCAGAGAGCACAGCTGCTCTGTGTCTGATCCTGCATAAATTATGAGCTGTATGCTATTCACAGGGGGTGCTCCTGCAACAACACCACCTGTTCATTCCGTTCTTACCCCAGCCTTCCTGGGCTACCATACCATTGTCCCCCCACTTGTGTGATGAAGTAATAAAGAATGCAGGAATAAGACACAGTGACTTGTTTGTGAGAAATGACTGGAAGGAAGCCTCCAGCTGCAATGATAGTCCAGGCAGGACATTAAGGAGTGTGGATGAAGGAGCCCATCATCCCTCTGCTAGTCCAGGGGCAATGCAATCTTTTATTTACAATGAAGGGTGGGGGCTGATGGAGCTCAGCCCCCTGTTGCAATGATGAGGACGGTTACCAGCCATATTGTACCATCAGCCATCAAAAATTAGGGACAGGCGCCCTTGATCAACCTTACTGATACTAGTCGGCATGGTTACCAGCCCTTTTGCACTGCCCCATGTGCCAATAGGCTGATGGTACAAAAAGATGGAAATCCATCCTCATCATCAGCCATCCTTAGCGTGGGGGGAGCAAGGATGTTGGTGTTGAGTGCTGCACCATCGCGTCTATCTGCAGCATTCAGTAAAGATAGGGTGACATGTAAAAGAGTCAACAGAGGATTGTTTTCACTTCTTGGTGGGTGGGGGTGTGTGCGCAAATTGCCGAACTATGCCCTGACCCACCGCAGACACTGTGTTTGACCCTAGAAGCATTTGGAGCTCATCCAAGAATGCAAATACTTTTCGGAGACAGCAGGAACTGTGGGATACCTTGCGTCCTCATTCCCCCCTCCCTCCATGAGCGTCCATTATATTCTTTGGCTTTCCGTTACGCTCGTCACGCAGCTGCGTGCTGAGTCTGTGCTATGCCGTCTGTCCGTAGATTTTTTTAAAAATACTTTGGACCAGGCGTAAAATTACAGTAATTACCCTAATTAGATGCAGGAGTCTCCGAGCGAGATCACCCTGAGGAGGGTCACTGAAGGAGATAGAGAGCGCATGCTGCGTGGAAGCTAGCACGAACCAGGGCCCGATACAGCCGTGCTCGGGGAGGCAGTGCTCCCTGAGTACCTCATGAAAGCCTTGCGCGGAAAACTGTGCTACCACGGAGCACCCAATAAGGCAGCTCTCCTCAGGAACCTCCTGCTGATGCTTTTCGATTAACGCAAGGAGAGCTTCGTGGAGATCTCCCAGGATGATTTCTGTTCTATCCCCATATCTAGAGAGACCTCCTTTTCACACAGTTAAGATTCCTGTTATATTAAGAATAAAAGTTAACATGGTTAAAGCACTTACCGACTGCTCCTTCCCCTGATTCAGGGTCCGGGTTAATGGCCGGGGAGGGTTGTTGGGGGATCTCCGTGACGGTGATGAATAGATCCTGGCTGTCGGGGAAACCAGCGTTGTAAGCGCTCTCGCCTGCCTCGTCCTCCACAAACCCCTTCCTCATCTTCACCGTCCGCGAACATCACCGAGGAACTGTCCGTCGACACTGTCCCATCGTCAGAGTCCACGGTCACTGGTGGGGCAGTGGTGGCAGGCTCCGTAGCGTCCGTTTGCCGCTTTGATTTTTTGGTAGTCTTGTCTGGGGTCCTTGATTTTCACGCGGCTTCCTGGTGTGGACGGTTGAGCGGTTAGTTCGAATTAACGCTGCTAAATTCGAATTAAAGTCCTAGTGTAGACCAGGCCTGGGATCATATAGAACATGGTTGCAACCAAGGTCCTGTAGTGGCACCAAATCTTATGTAAAGGGGGTCATATAAGGTGTCCAAGACCAGGTTATGGGTTGCTGGTTATAATTACGGTGTCTATATGTATGTATCATTTTGTAGTTGAAGTTATGAGTATTGGCTCTATCCTGTCTGCATTTCAAACTTACGCTGTGCTTCTGGGAGACATCCCAGACAAGCTGGTGTTAGCTCTGCCTAGCATGCTTGATGGCCCATTAAGGACCATCAGCTATTCAACTGACCCATTGAGAGAAGGCAGATACGCCTTGTAACTCAGCAAAGTATGCAGGGACTTGCCCATGTGACTCCAGATTCCATGTTGCTGTAATTTTCCACAGTAAGAACAAAGAGGTTCTTACACCAGGAAAAGCCTATAAAAGGCTGATGCCTCATCTCCATCTTGTTTTAAATGCTGCTTCTTACTTCTGGAGGAACTTTGCTACAAACTGAAGCTTCTGAACAAAGGACTGACTGACCCATCCCAGCGGGGGATGTACTCCAGAGACTTGATTTGAACCTGCAGTTTACTCCATCACTGCTACAAGCCTGAACTAAGAACTTTGCCATTACTGCATGTAATTGATTCCATTTAACCAATTCTATCTCTCATCTCTATCTTTTTCCTTTTATGAATAAACCTTTAGATTTTAGATTCTAAAGGATTGGCAACAGCATGATTTGTGGGTAAGATCTGATGTGTATATTGACCTGGGTCTGGGGCTTGATTCTTTGGGATCGAGAGAACCTTTCTTTTATTGGGATGTTGGTTTTCATAACCATTCATCCCCAGGACGAGTGCACTGGTGGTGATACTGGAAGACTGGAGTGTCCAAGGGAATTGCTTGTGTGACTTGTGGTTAACCAGTGGGGTGAAACCAAAGCCCTCTTTGTCTGGCTGGTTTGGTTTGCCTTAGAGGTGGAAAAATCCCAGCCTTGGGCTGTAACTGCCCTGTTTTAAGCAATTTGTCACTCTCAGTTGGGTCCCACCAGAACCGCATCGTCCCAAGTATCATCTGCAAACTTTGCCACCTCACTGTTTACCCCTTTCTCCAGATCATTTATGAATACGTTGAATAGGATTGGTCCTAGGACTGACCCTTGGGGAACACCACTAGTTACTCCTCTCCATTCTGAAAATTTACCATTTATTCCCTGTCTTTTAACCAGTTCTCAATCCATGAAAAGATCTTCCCTCTTATGCCATGATAACATAATTTATGTTAAGAGCCTTTGGTGAGGGACCTTGTCAAAGGCTTTCTGGAAATATAAGTACACTATGTCCACTGGATCCCCCTTGTCCACATGTCTGTTGACACCTTAAAGAACTCTAATAGATTAGTAAGACATGATTTCCCTTTACAGAAACCATATTGACTTTTGCTCAACAATTTTTGTTCTTCTATGTGCCTGACAATTTTATTCCTTTACTATTGTTTCAACTAATTTGCCTGGTACAGATGTTAGACTTACCAGTCTGCAACTGCCAGGATCGCCTCTAGAGACCTTTTAAAATATTGGCGTTACATTAGCTAACTTCCAGTCATTGGGTACAGAAGCCGATTTAAAGACAGGTTACAAACCATAGCTAATAGTTCCCCAATTTCACATTTGAGTTTCTTCAGAACTCTTGGTAAATACCATCTGGTTCCGGTGACTTGTTACAATTAAGTTTATCAAGTAGTTCCAAAACCTGCTCTAGTGACACTTCAATCTGTGGCAGTTCCTCAGATTTGTCACCCACAAAAGGTTTGGGACTCTCACCAACATCCTCAGCCATGAAGACTGAAGCAAAGAATCCATTTAGTTTTCTCCGCAATGACTTTATCGTCTTTAAGGGCTCCTTTCATATCTCAATCGTCCAGTGGCCCCACTAGTTGTTTAGCAGGCTTCCTGCTTTTGTTATTACCTTTTGAGTTTTTGGCAAGCCCCTTCTTCAAACTCCTCTTTGGCTTTTCTTATTACATTTTTACACTTAATTTGGTAGTGTTTATGCTCCTTTCTATGTACCTCACTGGGATTTGACTTCCACTTTTTAAAAGATGCCTTTTTATCTCTCACTGCTTCTTTTACATGGTCATTAAGCCACGGTGACTCTTTTTTAGTTCTTTTAATGTGTTTTTTAATTTGGGGTATATATTTAAGTTGGGCCTCTAATATTGTGTTTTTTAAAAGTGTCCATGCAGCTTGCAGGGATTTCACTCTAGTCACTGTACCTTTTAATTTCTGTTTAACTAACCCCCTCATTTTTGCATAGTTCCCCTTCCTGAAATTAAATGCCAGTGTTGAGCTGTTCTTCTTCCCACCACAGGAATGTTAAATGTTGTTATATTATGGTCACTATTTCCAAGCGGTCCTGTTATAGTTAGCCCTTGGACTAGATCCTGCGCTCCACTCAGGACTAAATCGAGAGTTGCTTCTCCCATTGTGGGTTCTTGTACCAGCTGTTTCCAAAAAACAGTCATTTAAAAGTATCCAGAAATTTTGTCTCTGCATTTTGTCCTGAGGTGACATGTACCCAGTCAATATGGGGATAATTGAAATCTCCCACTATTATGGAGTTCTTTATTTTGATAGCCTCTCTAATCTCCCTTCGCATTTCACACTTACTATTGCTGTCTTTGACAGGTGGTCGATAACAGATCCCTATTGTAATATAATTATTAGAGCATGGAATTACTATCCGACCAGATTCTATGCAACATGTGGTTTTCATTTAAGATTTTTACTTCATTTGAGTTCACATTTTCTTTAACATACAGTGCCACTCCCCTCCCCACCCCCCGAGTATGACCTGCTCTGTCCTTCCGATATATTTTGTACCCCGGAATGACTGTGTCCCATTGATTGTCCTCACTCCACCAGATTTGTGTGATGCCTATTATGTCAATATCCTCCTTTAACACGAGGCACTCTAATTCACCCATCTTATTATTTAGACTTCTGGCATTTGTGTACAAGCACTTTAAAAACTTGCCACTGTTTATTTGTCTGCCCTTTTCTGATGTGTCAGATTCTTGTGTGTGTGAATGCTTCTCGTCTGATCTGGCCCCTACTTTATCCTCTTCCAGCCTCTCTTCCTGACTAAAACTAGAAAATCTCTATCACTAGACTCTCCTCTAAGACAAGTCTCTGTCCGATCCACGAGCTCTGCAGCCATTGGCTTCCCCCATCTTAGTTTAAAAACTGCTCTGCAACCTTTTTAATGTTAAGTGCCAGCAGTCTGGTTCCACTTTGGTTTAGGTGGAGCCCATCCTTCCTGTATAGGCCCCCCATCCCCAAAGTTTCCCCAGGTCCTAATCAATCTAAACGCCTCCTCTCTACACCATCATCACATCCACGCATTGAGACTCTGAAGCTCTGCCTGCCTACCTGGCCCTGTGCGTGGAACTGGAAGCATTTCTGAGAATGCCACCATAGAGGTCCCAGATTTCAGTCTCTTTCCTCGGAGACTAAATTTGGCCTCCAGGACGTCTCACCTACCGTTCCTTATGTCATTGGTGCCTACATGTACCACGACCACCGGCTCCTCCCCAGCACTACACACAAATCTATCTAGATGCCTCGAGAAATCAGCAACCTTTGTACCAAGCATGCAAGTCACCATACGGTTCTCCCGGTCATCACAAAACCCAGCTATCCTTGTTTCTAATGATCAAATCACCCATTACTAACAGCTGCCTTTTCTTAATGCCTGGGGTTCCCTCCCCGGAGAGATAACCTCAGTGCAAGAGGTTACCCCAACACCATCTGGGAGGAGGGTCCCAACTATGGGAAGGTTTCCCTCTGCTCCCATTGACAGCTCTCCTTCCCTGGGCCTTTCATCCTCCTCAACAGCGCAGTGGCTGTCTGACCAGAGGTGGGAGAAATCTACAAGTGTCCTGGAAAGCCTCATCAACATACTTCTCTGCCTCCCTTAGCGTCTCCAGTTCCACCACCCTGGCCTCCAAAGCCTCCACGCGGTCTCTGAGGGCCAGGAGCTCCTTGCACCGAATGCACACGTAAGCCACCCGCCCACAGGGCAGGTAATCATACATGCTACATTGAGAGCAATAAACAGGATAGCCCTCACCCTGCTGCTGGGCTTCTGCCTGCATTCTCTCTTACAGCTACCTAGGCTAACAATAGGGGTTTTTGTTTCAACCAAGAAGTTTTGTATTATAGCTTAAGTGTTTTAAAGATTGGCAAGAGTACCTCACCCCCTTCCCACTCCCCTTCCAAACTCCCTAACAAAACTCCCCGTTTGCAGCCCTGTTTGAAAAGCTGCACCCCTCCCACACAGCCTCCTGCCCACCCTGACTCCTGCCCCCCCACATCCCCACCTGCATTGCTCGCATGAAACAGGAGCTGCTCCAGGTAAGTGCTCCCACACCCCAAACCCCCTGCCCCAAACCCTCAGATCCCCCCTCCACCACCCTAACTCCTGGCCAGACCCTGCACTCCCAACATTTTTAAATTTTAATAAAGGGCTTTCTTATCCAAAGCATCTTAAAAATAGTTAGACTAACGGTACATAAACAATATAATGGAAAGATCAATTAAGTGGTGCAACCAAGACTTCTCAGGCGATTTTCAAGTGGTCTATTGAAAAAAATCGGTTTAGACGACAAAAACAATCAAGTTACCGTCACTTTATTTTCATTTACTCTCCTATTACTTTATAGGAGGAGGAGGGGATAAAAAAAGAATGAACAAATGGGGGTGGGAGGGAAATAAAGAAGGAGGGTGATCTTTTTGTTGCTTATGTCCCCAAGGAGGGACCGCCCTAAAATGGAGCTGAGGCACAGGGCCCCACTAACGCTAAATCCGCCACACCTGAGCTTCCCTTCTCTGGATACCCCCAGCCAGCAGTCCAAGGACGCACGGACTGTCTGTGTGATTAAGTGAACCCTGGGGCCACCAGCTCTGACTCCATCCGAGCAGCCTGCTCGTTACAACACACCCCCAAGCATTTATTGTGTGTCCGGGTGGAGAAGGCTACAGGGTTTGAGATGGTCAGGGGTAGGAAGCTTCCTGCTGATTATGCCTCACCTAAACCCTCAGTTTTTACTTGAGGAAACAGGAGATATTTTACTACTATGCAGATAACGGCTCCTGTGCTCTGTTGCCCAAAGGTGTTTCTGCTGCAGCAGGGGAAACGGTTCTCTTGGTAGCGTGTGGGTCAGCTGGCATATTGGGGGTGATGCTTGAAACGGCAGAGTATGAGGTGGGCATTGTGGGGCTGGCCGTGATACCATGTCCCTTCTTTTCCCCTTCCCAAGAACAGAGGGGGAGAGTAACCCCTTACCCAGCTTGAGGTCACGTTCTCATAGATTCTCACTGCATGAATCATCCCTGTAGAGGGCTCTCCCTGAGTGGTGTCCAGCAGAGCCCCCTCTTCCCTGGTGAAGTACACAGCCACCTCCTCGAAGGTCACCGGCCCCCTGAAAGAGCAAGAGTCCAACACTCAGTACCTGCTGCCCCACTCACAGCCCCCCTGTACATGGAGGAGAACAGGAGCCAAACAGAAACTCCTGGGTGGATTGCAGTCAGAGTCCCCACCCCCACCCTGCTCAGTGGCAGCATCCAGGAAGACACACAGGGGGAGGGGTGACGAAGCGGAGAGCCCCTTCCTCTCTCCCAGCAGAGCCATCAACCCCCCTACTAGCCACAGACTGATTCAGGAGATGGAGCGCCTAGACAGTGGGTCCAGGGACAGCTCCCTGGTAGGGAAAGCCCAACACCCTCCCCATTCTGAAGAGTCTGGATGGGAATGGGAGGGGAATCCTCCCCTAAGGCCTCACTGGTGGGTGCCTCCCTTCATATCTCACAGAAGCAGCCTACGCTGGTTAGTCAGGGTCCGGGCTCCAGCATCTATGAGTACTGGTCCAGTTTTTCCCAGCCCCATGCAGCTGGGTTATTTTTCTGCTCCACAAACTAGAGCATTTTCCACCGCCGAACCTCCCTGGGTCTGTTCCTAAAGAATCTAGGCCACATATTAAATAAACTCCCAGCAGGGTCTAGCACACCCCTGTACTCCTCCAATTCTCCACCCTCGTGCATTTCCTGCAAACCAGACTGCAACCTCCAAACCAGTCTGTGCAAACCTTCCATCTCCCACGGATTTTGCTGTCCATCTCCCACCTGGAGGAACCCACCAGCAACCCCCTGATAATACCTTCCTGAACTGGCTCCTCTGCAGCCTTTTCATCTCCACCTGTCCAACGATGAGGCACGGGATGAACTGGAGCGAAACATGGACGTTAT